>NC_059462.1:1777500-1780000 GCF_905237065.1 Salmo salar
GTGTGTGTGTGTGTGTGTGTGTTGAGAGTATTCATTCAATGGTTAAAGAGGGATCTCCTATGGTGCAGCTTGGTGTGTGTGTGTGTGTGTGTGTGTGTGTGTGTGTGTGTGTGTGTGTGTGTTGAGAGTATTCACTCAATGGTTAAAGAAGGATCTCCCATTGTGTGTGTGTGTGTGTGTGTGTGTGTGTGTGTGTGTGTGTGTGTGTGTGTGTGTGTGTGTGTGTGTGTGTGTGTTGAGAGTATTCAGTCAATGGTTAAAGAGGGATCTCCCATGGTGCAGCTTAGCATTCCGTGTGTGTGTGTGTGTGTGTGTGTGTGTGTGTGTGTGTGTGTGTGTGTGTGTGTGTGTGTGTGTTTGTTGAGATATTCACTCAATGGTTAAAGAAGGATCTCCCATGGTGCAGCTTGGTGTGTGTGTTGAGAGTATTCACTCAATGGTTAAAAAGGGATCTCACATGATCGCAGCTGTGTGTGTGTGTGTGTGTGTGTGTGTGTGTGTGTGTGTGTGTGTGTGTGTGTGTGTGTGTGTGTGTGTGTGTGTGTGTGTGTGTGTGTGTGTGTGTGTGTGTGTGTGTGTGTGTGTGTGTGTGTGTGCGTGTGTGTTTGTTGAGAGTATTCACTCAATGGTAAAAGAGGATCTCCATGGTGCAGCTTAGGTGTGTGTGTTGAGTATTCACTCAATGGTTAAAAGGGATCTCCCATGGCGCAGCTTGGTGTGTGTGTGGGTGTGTGTGTGCATGCGTGCGCATGTTTGTGTGTGTGTGTTGAGAGTATTCACTCAATGGTTAAAGAGGGATCTCCCATGGTGCAGCTTGGTGTGAAGTGTGTGTGTGTGTGTGTGTGTGTGTGTTGCAGTATTCACTCAATGGTTAAAGAGGATCTCCCATGGTGCAGCTTGGTGTGAAGTGTGTGTGTGTGTGTGTGTGTGTGTGTGTGTGTGTGTGTGTGTGTGTGTGTGTGTGTGTGTGTGTGTGTGTGTGTGTGTGTGTGTGTGTGTGTTGAGAGTATTCAGTCAATGGTTAAAGAGGGATCTCCCATGGTGCAGCTTGGTGTGAACTGTGTGTTCTGTGTGTGTGTGTGTGTGTGTGTGTGTGTGTGTGTGTGTGTGCGTGTTTGCGTGTGTGTGTTAAGAGTATTCACTCAATGGTTAAAGAGGGATCTCCCATGGTGCAGCTTGGTGTGTGTGTGTTGAGAGTATTCACTCAATGGTTAAAAAGGGATCTCCCATGGTGCAGCTTGGTGTGTGTGTGTGTGTGTGTGTGTGTGTGTGTGTGTGTGTCTGTGTGCGTGTGTGTGTGTTGAGAGTATTCACTCAAAGGTTAAAGAGGGATCTCCCATGGTGCAGCTTGGTGTGAAATGTGTATGTGTGTGTGTGTGTGTTGAGAGTATTCACTCAATTGTTAAAGAGGGATCTCCCATGGTGCAGCTTGGTGTGAAATGTGTATGTGTGTGTGTGTGTGTTGAGAGTATTCACTCAATTGTTAAAGAGGGATCTCCCATGGTGCAGCTTGGTGTGAAGTGGGAAGTGTGAGTGTGTGTGTGTGTGTGTGTGTGTGTGTGTGTGTGTGTGTGTGTGTGTGTGTGTGTGTGTGTGTGTGTGTGTGTGTCTGTGTGTTCACTCAATGGATAAAGAGGATCTCCCATGGTGCAGCTTGGTGTGAAGTGTGTGTTGTGTGTGTGTGTGTGTGTGTGTTTGTGTGTGTGTGTGTGTGTGTGATTGTGTGTGTTCACTCAATGGTTAAAGAGGGATCTCCCATGGTGCAGCTTGGTGTGTGTGTGTGTGTGTGTGTGTGTGTGTGTGTGTGTGTGTGTGTGTGTGTGTGTGTGTGTGTGTGTGTGTGTGTGTGTGTGTGTGTGTGTGTGTGTGTGTGTGTGTGTTGAGAGGATTCACTCAATGGTTAATGAGGGATCTCCCATGGTGCAGCTTGGTGTGTGTGTGTGTGTGTGTGTGTGTGTGTGTGTGTGTGTGTGTGTGTGTGTGTGTGTGTGTGTGTGTGTGTGTGTGTGTTGAGAGTATTCACTCAATGGTTAAAGAGGGATCTCCCATGGTGCAGCTTGGTGTGAAGTGTGCATGTGTGAGTTGATGTGTGTGTGTGTGTGTGTGTGTTGAGAGTATTCATTCAATGGTTAAAGAGGGATCTCCTATGGTGCAGCTTGGTGTTTATGTGTGTGTGTGTGTGTGTGTGTGTGTGTGTGTGTGTGTGTGTGTGTGTGATTGTGTGTGTTCACTCAATGGTTAAAGAGGATCTCCCATGGTGCAGCTTGTGTGTGTGTGTGTGTGTGTGTGTGTGTGTGTGTGTGTGTGTGTGTGTGTGTGTGTGTGAGAGTATTCACTCAATGGTTAAAGAGGGATCTCCCATGGTGCAGCTTGGTGTGTGTGTGTTGAGAGTATTCACTCAATGGTTAAAAAGGGATCTCCCATGATGCAGCTATGTATGTGTGTGTGTGTGTGTGTGTGTGTGTGTGTGTGTGTGTGTGTGTGTGTGTGTGTGTGTGTG